>NC_046980.1:21147767-21175267 GCF_009769545.1 Cyclopterus lumpus | reverse complement strand
TGTTCATTGTGCTGGGCTCCTTTGTGCACTTGCTGCTCCTTCTTTCATATGTGCTTTTCCTAAAAAAAGGAGCTAATAACTGTTTGAAAAAACAAAAACCTTCCAATTACATTTACAGTTCTCGACAATTTCTTGATGAATAATATTCATTCAAATAGTACATTTTTTTATTTGTGATTTTGGGCTATACAAAATAAACTGAATTGAATTGATTCCACACCGCACTCGTATGCAGCGGCTAGCTAAAACTGCAGGAATGAGTCAGCATTTTTGCGCTTTGTGTTCCCTCGTATTTAAATCAATGGGTTTTTTTTTTGGACGGGCTTTTGGTGAGATTAATAAGGTCTGTGGTTAACACAACTTGAAGAGATTTGAACGGTTTGAACTTAAAATACATCAGTAAATACGGAATCTTTAAGATTGTACGTGTCTTGCTAACAACCCTTTGCTCATATGACCATGGTGTGCTTCACTTAGGTGAATGAATTGAAATATCACAAAAGTGCTTCATCTTCAAATATTATCTTGCTGAACTAAATGTGTGTAAGTATCATACATGTTTGTTTGCCACAGAGGTTATTCTCTGCAAAAAATCCAAAATCCGATGGATAAATCCCATTGGCTTTTAGTCAGCGGGACTACAGTGCGATGCTGATTCTGTGGCTGGCCCACACAAATAGATCCTCCCTGCAGCTCTCTATTGCTGTTGAGCACGGCTTTTGCTCACTGTACGTACAGTCAGGCCAGATGGCACAAAACTTGGCAATGCGAGGACAATAGAATTTCCGTCTGTGGAGGGATTGAACGAATTGAAGCAGCCCAGTTGGCATGTTGGTATTACGCCTTTATGCAAACCACAGATATGTGGAATGTAGACGTTTCTTTTGCATTCAGTCATAAAAACGTGTGCCGTAGTAGCGTCATTGTGTCACAACGGTTTAACCACATTGTGCGTTGCACCTTTCTGCAAGTGTGTTACGAGGCCGATATGAAACACGTTTATTTTTTTGGGGGGGCTTCAGAAATGTCATCATTCAAAGTATTCCGTGGTTTTGCAAAAGTGTACAGTGCCACCCCCTGAGGCTTTAAAGCAGCAGTCCACTAAACCAATGGGCGACGTCACGGCCAATAGCGGGTGAGCTATCGGTAATGCTAACCATGCTAACCGTGGCTGCTAAATACTGCCGTGTGCGTGAGACCCCTGCCAATCTGACAGCGCCCTCGGTTGTAGTCTTTTCGTCAAATCTACACCGCTGATGATTCCTTCAGTGTTTACATAATGTCAGCTTGTTTGTTAGTCAGCTGTTTGTTGTCAGCTATCCATCACTGTCTTCTATGTCCACAGAAGCACTGGCAGTGCATGCTCGTGATTAGAGGTGTTTACGGGTCTTCGCATTTGCGAATGCTGTACCTGAAGTAGCCATTACACGAGTACAAATCCAACAATAACACAATCACAGTATGGAGGAAGGGCTGTCACAATATCAGATGCTCGCGACACAATTATCGTAGCCGAGAGCATTTATGAGATCAACAATATAGTGATATCTATCGTGAATGAGAGAAAAAACAACTAACAATGCCATCAGCCAAAAGTGAATTGTGCTTCTTTTCTGGCAAATTAATTACACTCAAAATATGAGTGTAGGGAGGTGGAGAGAGTCTGTAGCCATCAACTGTATGAAATGATTTTAGAAGCACTGGATTATTTACACACTACATTATGTGTATTATGAACATGGTATCAATATTTCATTTTTAAACGGTTATTGTAAATACTTGTACTTTGGGAAATCCCTATATGAAGATTGACATTTAATCTTCAAATCCAATTCATTGAGTGTCTCATAAATTAAGCAGTCGGCCCCAATATTATTTTTTATCTACAGCAGACAGTCTTACATTAATGAAATAATTCTAGTAAACTGATTTAGATGAAGACTAAATTCCAGTGCTGAGCTTTGGTTTTGAGCTGAAAAGAGGTTTCCAGGACTTTAAACGTATTGATTCTAATTCACATGCACATGGTCATTTCTGATATTTTAGGATATTTTGATTTCCGTAGCATTCCTTCTCTCACGCTAGAGGAAAGAAAACATCCAAAATACAGTCAACATGTTGTTGAATTCACTAAAAGTTAGCCTCATATAACGCATAATTGCGTAATTCAACACGGCTGTTTTTAAAAATCTAAAGGTTTGTTCATATATGATTCATAGCCGGATTTATACAACAATTTATTCCCCAAAACATGTCAACATTTTAAATTTTATTCAACCTTTATTTAGGTGAAACAGATTAAGAACACATTCTTATTTTCAACTGTGGCCTGACAAGAGGCGAAACCTCTTGAGGGAAAGGAGAGGAAAATAAACAAACAAATAAATAACAGGGTTAAAAAGTGCCAAGGAGCGGAGAAAGCCTGAGAAACAGCTGCATTCGTCTTTCAGCAAGTCCGTGATCTTGGCTTTAAAGGCCGACTCGGAGACGTAGGACTGTAGTTGCAAGTATTTCTGTAGTTCCTTCCAGGTTGTGGCTGCAGCAACATTAAATGAAGACAAACCTTTTTAGAGACATCCAACAAAATACGGTTAGCAGAGCGAGTGTTGTAAGCTGGGGATGAGATGTGCAGCAGCTGACACAGGTAGGGCGGAGATAAACCAAGGAGAGTTTTATAGATTAACAAGAACCAGTGAATTGTTTCGACGCGTACACAAAGATGGCCGGTTTAGTGATGAATATAGAGTGCAGTGGCGTGTTCTGCATTTGTTACAAACCGGATTGCAGAGTTGTAGAGAACACCGAGCTTTTGTAGCGAGGCTTCATCAAATGTCTGTTCTGGAAATGTATGGAAATTAAGTATTAAGTAACATTTAGGGGCGTCTCGTCTTAATCGCAGTGCTTCACAAAATATGTGTCGCCTTAATGGTATAATCCGTCCTTACTTTATTCATGGGGGCTTTTTTTTTTTTTAGCTTGATAACATTTTCTCTCGGAGGTTTGTTTGTAGAAATAAACACGTTCTTCTTCTTCTTCTTTTCTATAGTAACTTTCTTCCAGCGGCATCTTCCAAACTGAACAGGAGGGCAACGCTGTGGCCTCTGGTCCTTCCTCCCCATATGAAACCTGACCAGGGAAAGCTAACAGGGAGGGTATTCTTAGTCTGATCCCAACAGGGATAACAAGGTCACCCACCCCCCACCCCTCTTTCCTTTTTAGCAGATAGCAGCATGTCAGTGTCAGAGCGCTTGGCTGTTGTGGGGATGATACCGCCTGTGTTTGTTTTTAGGCTTTAGCTTCCATCGGGTTCTGTAACTCTCACTATCTCCACTGTTATTCTTTCATCTCCCGCCTTTCTAACACCCCAGCGTATAATCTGATTGGTCAATCCCACCAGGCACTAGTGTGTGTGTGTGTGTGCGTGTGTGAGTGTGTGTGTAGGCATGCATGTTGCTGTGTGACACAGAAATAAGTCCCTATGTGAATTTGCCGTTCCACGAGTGCGACATTGGGTAAACGTCTACCTGTGATATGACGATAATATGCGTTTTGATCAATAACAAATTGTTGCATTGATAAAACTCTGTGAATATACTTTAACCTGATCAGTATTATAACGTCTGCTGCATATGTGTGTGTGTGTGTGTGTGTGTGTGTGTGTGTGTGTGTGTGTTTGTTTGCCAGCAGGAGAGCAAATAGTTCCTGCACTGCTGGCTTGGCTCTATACATTTCTTCTCTCACACTATCACACTGGAGTTCTAAGGATCCGAATACTTTAATGACGGACAAAGCTTTCGGAGTTGGTGTCTAAATGCAATCGACACAGCGTTGAGGTTTTATTTGTTTTTTTAAACGTGGTACGATTTTGGACCATAAATACAAACTCGATGTGCACGGTTAACCGACCCTGAGAGAATAAAGTTACAATGTTTTGGATGTTTAACTGACTTTATGTGATGTGATGATGGATGGAACTAACGGTTATTTTTTTAAATCAATTGGTCGATTATTTATTTATTTATTGATGAATTGTTTTCTCTATAAAATGTCAGAAAAATGGAAAAAGGGAAAAAGAATACTCCCCAAGCCCAAGATGACGTCTTAAAAAAAGTCTCGCTTTGTCTGACCAACAAGTCTAAAACCCAAAGAGATTCCTGTTTGCCATCACAAAAGACTAAAAAAAACCCATCAGAACTCATTCGTTGGCATGGAAATTACAATATATCCCATTTCCCAAAAAATGATCTTTGTCAAGATTAAAAACCTTTGGTGACCCCCGTGCTTGTGGACAAGTTCCTTCACTAGTTAATCCTGACTTATCAAAGGCTGTCCGACCCAAAGCACTGAATTAAATGATCTTGACAATACATGACATTAATCTGCTTAACTCCTTCCACATTGGATTAACTGAGGGATTTGTCCCTCAGGACTTCCAATAGACGCTCACAGACACCAAATCAATCAATTAACGCCGGTGCTTAGTGATAACTCAATGATGCAACCTCATAATAATGGAAAGAAATACTGGTAAAATACAGTGTTGATTAAAAAAACGACAGTATGCAGATGACTCCCTGAGTTTTTTCTCCAATCCAGGATTTGCGGAGCCTCTGGAAGGCCAGTAGACTTTGTGTAAATTGATTCAATTAGGGTTCCAGTCGGCCCCTCTCCATTACAGCCCCCACCACAGCCTCCAGTGTCTGTAAAGTCAGAGTGAACCTCGGCAAACCTCAGTGAACTGGCTTGTGGGAAAAATCACACCTTCTGTGTCGCCAGTGCTGCCATGCAAATGTGGAGCAATTCCAGTGCTGAAAATGGGGTGGGGAGAGGGGTGGGGGGTAACGTCGCTTTCATCCATTTTATTGAGCCACAACCATCATCCTTAACCCCAGATAAACAAACAGAGCTACCTTCTTCATTTGCTTAGGGAGCAATTTAACCTCTGCCTTGACCCCCCCTGTGGAGGCCGTAGAATAGCAGGGGTGACCGGAGAACGCGACCCTGCCTCCCTAAGCAGTCTTGGAAAAGCCACAAGCCGCACACAGAAGCCGCCCCCATCAAAAAGCACTTAAAACCTCCAGCACCTCGTATACGCTCAGAAACATCCAGGAAGATGAGCATTTTTCCAAAAGGGAGCAGACCCTCTGAGTTGACTTCCATGAACTGGCCATGGTCATATGATAATAGTAACCTGAATTTCTTTGTCAAGAATATCAGTGGCTCATCAGGTGCAGAGATATCTCCAACGTTGCTATTTTCTTTGATACATTTGGAATTTCACTTAGCCCTTCAAAACTAAATTATGGATAGATTGCAAGCTATACTCAGACTTTATTTCTCTTAATTAAATTAAACAAGTCTATTAAAGTCCATCACCTGCTTTCAGAAGAGATGAATGTTAGAAACTGGTTTCAAAAGGATATAACGACTGCTTGTATTCACTTGAAAACTTTTAGCAGATGTTTATTGGACGTTGCTTGCTTGTTCCGATTTTTCATCTTGAATTTTGCCGTCTGAATTTCATCAATCCAATCTTACTTTCTTTGATCTGAAAATATGGCCAACTAAGTCATTCTTTTTTAAAGTTTTTTTATATTGGACACTTCAATTTCTGAACCCCCCAAAAATACTTTTATTATACAAAAGAGAATTCAAAACCACATCAATACAGATAGATGGTATTTACATTGTGTTTGTTGGTTTCATTGCACACACACATTTAAGCAGTGTGTGTGTGTGAACATGTGAAGATGTATGGACGCAATGTTGGTAATGCTTGCTTTAGATAGAAATTGTAAAATTGTTTTTATATGATATCTGAGTTTCAGGACAGTATTTCTATTAATTCTATGGAAAAAAAGCACCATTATGTCTATATACACCTTTTCAATTTATTAACAACCTGAGTTTACATTCTGCAGACTAATTACAGATTGTGTCTTTAAAAAATATATATATATATATTTTTTACCATCAGAAATGTTATCATGGCAGTGTGGGAAAACATTGCAACAACAATCAGCCCATTGTGCATAGATGTGGCCAGTGGGACGTCAAACTCTTCTTTAAAAAAAAGAAGAAGGAATTTCGACTCCAGTCCTGACTCAAGCAATTGTAAAATCCCGGTTACACTGAATACATCATACGCATTACAGCCTGCACTCAATACACATTTGACTTTTCATACCCAGCTCTGGTGTTGTGACAGTGTTGTGACAGTTGGAGAGAATCATACAGAGACATAAAGCTGATAGATTTGTGGTTGGTTTTCATGACCCAGCTCACAAATTAGTGAATTATGCGGAACTATACCAAATTACCACAAATCACCAAACAAATTAAGAATTAAAAATAAAAATAAAAAATAAATAAATCAAGATTTCTTTTTAAATATTTGATGGAATTAAAAAAATAATTGTCAAAAAAAAAAAAAATTGTATCTGACTATGGACGAGTGAATTCCTACCGTAACCGAGCCGGCTAACCGTCATTTGTCTGAGGATGTTCAGGAGCGCCTGGTGCAGAAGCGGTAAGGTGGATGGATTCTCTATCAAAAATGACAGGCAGCCCATTAAATCCAGGGCCCCCATTCAGCAGCGCTAACAAAAGCCACCAGTCCGGCCAAGGCTGGATAATTGAAACGCAAACAACTGATCAAAGTGAAGCTCCAGCTCGACAGTTTCATTGTTTGTGTACGGGCCTTGTGCGGGACCTGTTGACTTTTCCAATTGGAGCTGTAAACTTTTGTTTGTCCATGCATTTCCAAGACTGATTGTCAGTCTGATCTGAACAATTACCAGCTAAATGTGTTTGCCAGTGCAGGCAGAGCACCCCCCACTCTCTTTGCTGCCCTAAAAAGATCAAAAGGGAAGACCCCCACCCCCCCCCGCCCTCCCTCCCTTACATAGCCCCCCTGAAACACCCCCCACCCAAACGTCCCCTCCACTCCCCCGTAACCCTCCTCCCAACCTCTTCATTTCCTTTTAGCCGTGGCAGTTCAGCTGGAAAGCCAACCATAAATGATTTTTTTCGACGGCCCGGTGTTTGGGACATGGCCTTTTTTTTTTTTTTTTTTTTTTTAGAGAGAGAGCACGGCTTTCAACAAGGGGGACATGTCTTTTAAAAAAAAAAAAAAAAGGAGGGGGGGGGAGAAAGAAAGAAAGAAAAAAACGATCTGCATATTTCAATTATGTGCGGTTGTGCTCAGCTGATCAAAGAGCTTCGGGGATGCCACTCGTAACTGCAGGCTTGAGGACCCTCATGATGTGAATGAGCACAAATTGATGCTACTGATGCTAAACGGTTAAGCGCCTCACAGAATGTCATAAGGTCAATCAACTTTTGGTAGTCATTTGACCGTGACACAACCTTGGCAGTTTTAGTGGCTAAACAGCCCTCAGGGCTGTATTCCACTTTCATTCTATTGCTCAGTGTCTGTATAAATCACCATATGAGGCGAGGAGGGGAAGCTGGTGCACATTTGGGCCTGGAGAGACATTTTGAGTCAACACAAACTAGCTGAAATGATTCACGGTGTGATCCGACACTGAAGAACACCACAATAGAGTTTAGGGAAATCAACGAGCCTGACTAATTATTGTTAGTGTGCAAGAGGAAGACTGTGTTTTTTCATTAGTTTTTTTTATTTTTTATGATTTAATACATTTTGTTTTTCACACTCATTATTAAAATAAATACTATAGTCTTTTAATTTGGGTGGACTGACCCTTTAAAATGCTTACTTTTTTTTTTTTTTTCAAAGACCCCCGTAGAATTTTGAAACGATGAGTTCAATGAATGCCCAGTTGAGCGATTACAGAGCGCGTTTGATTATTTGTACGTGGGTTAAAACTCTCCTGGAAGGCGATTCTTTTCAACTTGAAAGAAAAGTTCAAAGTTAATTATCATAATTATAAGATAGTTGTAAAAATAAAGCCATCTATGTCACGACGTCTACCTCTGCTTAGTCATTTGTGCTTGTTTTCCTGTTAGTTATGACAGTTATGTTAGTGATGGCAGGCGGATGTTAGTGACGCCGGTCTGCAGAAACTACAATGTTCCAAAGATGGACTACAAAGAAGCGCATCTTGGATACTTATTCCACGTGTTTTTACAGTGTTGCGTCATGCAGACGACATGAACAACCCGGTTCAAAGTATGACTTTATTAACGAGGTTGGAATAGAAATGTCTATTTGTTCAGTTTCAAACATGCTGAATTAAATACGTTATTACACGAACTATGTCTATACCTTTAGGTTGAAAAAAGGACTTTGGCGTTACTGTTTATATGCAGGTTGTAATTTGATCATAAGAATATGCATTCAACAGTTTATGAAACGGCACAACTCAATGTGACCTCAAAGTGTTGACAAAAATAGTTGATTGAAAATATGATAATCAAAAAAAGAGACAGTAGGGTCACGCATCACACACACACACCCCTTTCGGACTATTCATATAGTCATGGTGGTCAGGTAGCCGTCTTGAACATGGAAGTTTTCAACTGATAAGATCATTAATGGACATTAAGAACAACCCTCATATGGGATTATTCTGGTTGGAGTAGTTTTTGACATTCTACCTGCCTCACATTTGACATCCCCATTAAGAGCATGTGTGGAGGTGGAAGACAGTATTCTGTCATGCCATTTGGCTTAACTAATCTTCAAGGGCTTTGGTCAATGACGTCCTGCAGGACATGTTCAAATGTTTTCACTTTGTCTATTTGGACAATATTCTAAATCTTCTTCCAGAACATAGACGGTGCCAGGAAGGGTTTGAGTGGTTGTGTTGTTGGACTGCAATACCTGGTCGTATGTCCCTAAGGCAGACAGATAGAGAGGCTCTAAACGTGGAGAGATTTTTGGACAGGAGAGATTACTGCTATATAAGAAATATAAGAAATATGTTTAATATGATCGATTTGTCATTCATTTTCCAAAACAGGTTACTTTGTGATATTCAGGAGATTATATGGTATAAACAAAAGTTACAAACTTATCGTTTCATACAGATTAATAATAATAATATAATTCCACTCCAGAGGAGGACGTAGTCTGTTTGCTGTGTGAGCTCGGGGAAATTGGGAATGAGGTGCACTTTTACTGTCCTATCTACGAGGACATAAGGGAGGTATACTCTTTAGTAAAATGACTTCCATTAGTTTTCTTTTGGCTAGATGACGATGAAAAACTTGACTTGTGCTTCGGGCAAAGACTCTTTTTTTCTAGCAGATTTTATTTTCCAGGCTTGGGAGAGAAGGAAAAATATTTTGAGCGGTGAAGTAACCTGTAATTTGGAAATTAAATGAAACTTCATGTAATGTCGGTCCACTGCAGCTGTATTTTTGGTGCCTTATGAACCGATGAGGGCTTGGATATAAATCAATCAAATGTAATGGCATATGTATTGGTACTGCCAATCTGGCAGAGTTTTAGGGGCTTTTATTTATTTAGTAAAAAAGGAATTGTTGTTTAAGTTATTTTAATATTATGGCTTGTACTCATCCATTTTAGAATATGGATAACACCTGGCAATAACAAGTGACAAGAGACTGTATTAATTCACAGATGCTAGTGGAACATGAATCTGGAGGTGATATCAGGACTTTGGCTTTCTATTTTTTTGTTAAATGAATGGTGAAATCTTACAATGTTCTTATTGTCAGCAAATCCCATTTAACGACCAGAATCAGCAATGTTTTAGTCCATCTCTCAATACTATATCTACCCCGTCTGTGGCTCTCAGCATGCAAGACCATTGGCTCCTATGCTGACGACTTGAATCTTAAAAACACAAAAAACAGTGTAGTAGTTTCCTAAAACAAATAGTCAGTGAAGTCTTTACGTTACTTAAAAGAGCATTCTCTCTCCTGACCAGCAGGGGGCGACTTCTCTGGGTGCAAAAACAAGTCTGATTGTATCGAAGTCTCACTTGATTTCTTACCTCACATTGTAAACATAAGTTTATGGTCTCAAGATCTAGTTTCAAGTCTTCTTCAAAACAGCATGATAGAAAATTGATGGACCATTTGAGCCAAATAGACCATAAAGCAGAGTATGCTTTAGGGCGGGCGTACTGTGATTGACAGGTCACTGCCGCTACCAGAGCCGTATACGTCGTCTCCATGTCGCCCCTTCGTATTCAAAACATGATACCTTCTGGTTGCGATAAAAACAACATGGCGAGGGCCGTAAATCCAAGATGGCTTCAAAAACGTCAGTCCACAAACCAATGGGTGACGTCACGACTATGTCCACTTCGTGCATACAGTCTATAATAACTATGTGCTAATGACACACCATAATCCAAATAGGCATCAGCAAACTTTCGGGTTACATTGTTGAAACAGCGTTGGAACTCCCTGCCTGAGCATCTCGAATCTGTTAAAAACCCTTCTGGAAATGAACTTTTATTAAACAGCCGTTTCCCTGTTTTTAGCGAGATACCCAACAACAAATCCGTGCAGATTTAAACTCTTTGTTAATCACAATTTTTGACTTTGTTTTAACCGGTTTTGTTTTTATTTTACGTTTGAGTATCTTAATGTTTTGCTGCGCTCTAATTTCAATTCCTCATCTCGTCTCATTATTTTAGCATTTTTTTGTTTTGATTGTCAGTGCTGAAAAAGGAAAAGTAAGCGCTATATAGTTATATAATATTGGCACATACAATACTGAAAGGTAGGTTATATAAACATAGACGTCGTAGTATTTGGACAGACAAAAGTTTGGACAGGGAACCCGTGACGTCATCACGTCCAGTCGTCGTCGTCATCAACCGTCGTCGCTGAAATTACTTCCGGTTTCCTCTGTAATGCTCACCATGAAAGTCCCGTTGCTCTCCAACGATAAGATATTTTGTTTACTGCGTTCGAAACCCGTGTTGACAAAGTAGCCCCGCGTGCGCGTGCGAGGCACGGCCGAGACCCGCGCACGCGACAGCAGCAGCGGCGGCGGCGGCGGCGGCGCTGTCAGCATGCTGCTGCTGTCGCATCTGCCGGAAGATGTTCTCTATCACATCTTGTCTTATTTGGACTATAAATCCCTCACTCGCCTCTCTCAAGTGTGTAAAACCACGTACCACTTTGTGAACCGGGACGCGGTGTGGAGGAAGACTGCCAAAGAGTTTTTAAACACTGGAATCACTCGGAACGGGACGGACATGTAAGATAACAGTCGCACACTGATGACGTGCATTGCCAGTGTTTACTCTTTGGGCCACGTTCACAGTATGGTTACCGTTAGTCAGCGTCCAGGGCACAGCACACCCCACAGCAATGTTTTTACACCAAGGAGAGTGCTAGATTTCCCTGACTTTTGGCTGCAGGCAGTCTGCATATGTTGTGGTGCTTTGGGGGAACAGCAGTACTGTGCATCTCATTTAAAACTTTGATCAGGAATGACTGAGTCACAATGGTATTTACCTAAAAGGTGTTGTGAGGTCCTGGGACAAGGATGCCATACATGTACAGATTGTAAAGCCCTCTTAGACAAATTTGTGATTTTGGGCTATACAAAATTAAATGAATTGGATAGTGTCCCACAACCCATGACCATATCACCTCTGCTCAATATTAAAACCTCTTTTTGCAATATATATCTTTCTGTTAAAATGATGTCGCACATTTGTGAAGGAATATGCAAGATACAAGTGCAAAACTGTGATAATAGGCAGGGTCATTATTCAGTCACCATTTTTATATATATGTATTTTTTATTTTTTTATTATACAAATCTTTTTGGAACGGGATGACAAAAGCCCCAAAAAAGGACGATCCTGAGTTATGAGGCCACTAATCTTAAAAAGAGATGTTACTTTTTTTTCTTTAGATTTTTTCAATACTGTAAGCACCACAAAATAAATTCCATTCACCTCCATTGTATTGAAGTTCAAACAAAAATCACAGAGACATCTAAACCTCAGATCAGAAAACATATAGAACTTCATAGTTCTTCATCTATACTTCATATGGAATCTATTAAACAGTTTTCCAGTATGTCCTCTTCCGTTGCTTCAATTCAATTTATTTAGAGGATGTTAAACTGTCGCTGTCATTGCAGATATCCTTCCATCCCACTGAAGGAGAGGGTGAAGATAGCTCAAAACTGGTACGACGGAGTCTGCAAAAAAGCAATTAATCTCAAATGGAAAACAAAGTAAGTATTTTGCCAATAAACTGTTTGAAAGCTGAAATGCTTTGACCTTATTTTTTCCAGACAATATGAGAAAATCTATATAAAAATGAGAATTCAGAGCTTGTGTACGTTGCATGATGTGTTTTACATCCTCTGGGGCCAGGTTAGCATGGTTAGCCTAGATGATAGTGTCTATTTAAAGCTAGCTTGAAAAAAATAAAAAGCTATGCTAACCATATCCTGTTTCTCATCCCTAACACGCGGGCATGATATTGATATCCATCTTCTTATGTAACTCGCAAAGAAAAGCGCATCACTGTCCCACCTCTCAATTCACGCATCTTGTCTTCAGACTGTTGCCGTGGTTGCAGCTGGATGGGAACGTCCTGTTTCTGTCTCAGGCTGCCGATATCGGAGCGTACCGTCTGGCCACAGACTCTGGGAAGCTGCAACGTAAATCGCTTGAAATCTACTCGGGTCACAAGGGCGATGTCTGCCGCTTCGTCCTGACGGACTCTCACCTGATCAGCGGCGGAAGGTGAAGCTTGTGTTCTATTTGCTCTTGCCTTTTGAGGTTATAATACTCATACAGTGGTATAAGGGCCTCAACCCATGCTGGAAGACGGCTTACGTCCTCCTGACAGTTGGGCTGGCTCAAGTAGTCCTAGTCCTAAAAAAATCACTCTCCTTTTTTCAGTGATGGCAAGATCCTGGTTCACAGCAGGAGGCGGGACATGTCGATGGAGTTGTCGGGTCACAACCAGGAAGTCAACTGCCTGGACTCTAAAGGTGGACTCATCGTCAGTGGATCCAGAGACCGAACAACCCGGGTCAGAACGACCTCTTACATGTTCCATGACGTGTAGAGTCCACATTTGTTTCGCAAAGAGGAAGACTGTAGGATGTAGACTTTATTGCGTTGAAACATAACTCTACAATTCTGCAGAACAAGAAGATTTCTCTTCAGATTAAAATCAGCATTAGCGTCATAATAATTCAGCAGTAAAGACCCTTTAAGAGCCAATGTCATGATGACTGGTCAGCTGGATGAAGTTATACATCGAGAAGGTCATCTTGCTTTGTTGCTGGGTGCCATAATTGATAATAACTTTACCGCATACCTTTGCGATGAGAAACTATGATTCAAGACTATGTGGCTAATAGTTTTTAGACAACGTTGCTAATTAGTTAGCTAGCCCCCTGCTAACGTAAACGGCTAAAGGAAAGAGATGGAGAGAAAATGTTGCTCATAGTTTAGCCTTCTGCTAACCAAAGTCTTTTTGATAAGGGGTTCTTCCTTCTTGGTGTTGCTTTGCTGTTGGGAAACTGTTGCCAATGCTGGATTAGCCACTTTTTCAGCAGGTAAATTACAGCCATCCAAAAATGTATAAACCTATCTTTACAATGCACTTTGCTTTCCTTGTCGGGTGTGTAAATGACTGGCGTTTCATTGCAGGCTGATGTTAACTTTCTCAAGAGATGGACAGACTGGACAAAAAAAAGAACGGTCCAAAACCATTAGCCAGTGGAGAGAATAATTATTCTGTCTTCATCTAAAAGTGTCATTGTGTCTACTAAGAGAAAAGGGGTCTATATGTCATGTGCACAACATAGTATGGTCCTGTGATATACTGGCTTTGGCTCCAGCAACCCCACAGCCCTATATAGGATAGGTGGTTACAGATAATGGATGTATACATCATTTTTTGTGCTTACTAGGAACTTTTGTTTCTTTAGATTTGGACTCTGACCTCCAACTGCCCCAGAGACACCATTCCCATGTATGACAGAGTGTGGTCTGTTGCTATTAGTCCCACGTTGAGGTAAGCATTTGCTCAGAATCACGCACACAAGTTTGGTTCACAGGAGCCACAAATAAAAACATGATAGCCTGGTCCAATCGGAAGAGGAGCAGAGAGAGAGTGCTCTTCTTTAAAATCAGTGATTGACGTTAGGGGCCGGTAGATTTCCAATTACGAGTTTGGTCTCCAACGATTACTAAAACCAAGAGAATCCTGATTAAATGTTTATTGTTCTGCATGCTCTCGTTTTGTCTTCTGATATTTAAATCCAGTGCACCCCTTTGATTTTAGAGTTCATATTAGTATTCTCTATGATTGGCATGAACCCCTGTTTGGCTGCTAAGATAGCATTCTCTTTATAAACATACTTATAATGTGTTATAATCCGTTCATAGTATTGTATACTTATAGATATAACAACTTAAATATTCATAGTATTTAATAACATTCATTATTATATATTTATTATATATGGATTACTTATTTTATGTTTTACTTTTGACTAACAATGACCACTTATCGTGACTCATAACCAGCCTGTAATTCCTTATATCGGACTATACCTCAGGAATTTCCTTATTCACTGAAATTCAATTAACTTCAATTCAATTTATGTTGTTTAGCCCAAAATTACAAATTATAGCCTCAGAGGGCTTTACAATCTGTACGCATACGACATCCTCTGTCCTGGGACCTCACATCAGTTCAGGAAAAACTCCCCCCAAAAAACCTTTAACAGGGAAAAAAGGAAGAAACCTTATGATCTGCATTTGTCATATATACAGTATATATATACAGAATGAACAACATGACAGAGTTATTCAATGCATATGACAGAAATTATTCATATAATGAGAATAGTAGGCATGATCAAAAGGTTACAACTACCAAACATAACAGCAACAGTGGATATAGTAGAATAATAATGATAAGAAAAGCAGTAATGGTATTGGCAATAATAATTACATTGCAACACAATCATAATCATAATAATAATAATAATAATAATAATGATAATAGCAGTAGGTTCTCAGCAGGATAAAATCACTATCCATGTTAACCTGTGAGGCGAGAAAGCACAAAGACTCCGGGGAAGAAGTAGAGTTATTATTGTGCATTGATGGGACATAAATTCATACAGAAGGAGAGAGAGAAGAGGAGAGAGGTGCTCAGTGTATCCTAAGATGTCCTCCAGCAGCATAGGCCTATAGCAGCATATCTAGGGGCTGGACCAGGGCAAACCTGTTGGTGCAGGAGGTCAGAAAGGTATGGAGGCGCGAGGTTGTGGAGGGCTTTGTAGGCGATGAGGAGAATCTTGAACTGTATTGTGATCTCTAGAGGAGAGAGGAGAAGGGCAACTGAGTTCTGGATGTAGATAGATGGATACTTTATTCATCCGTAGGGGGAAATTTGTTAAATATACTGTAGTTTCTTGATGCTTTTGGTGGATCTTCCGTACAGGATGCTTTTGCAGTGGTCCAGTCCAGAGGGGATTAAACGGGCGATGTTTTTAAGATGAAAGACAATGTTTTTGTGATGTGCTTGACGTGGCATTCAAAGAAGAGGGTTGGATCAAAGATGACACCAAGGTTATAGGTGTGTGTGGAAGCAGGAACAGTGGTGCCATCGAAGCAGTGGGAGAAGTTATGGTGCGATTTGTTTAGTAATTTGGGGACGATGATGAGGATTTCAGATTTGTCGCTATTGAGTTTGAGGAAGTTGGCTTGCATCCAGGTCTTTATAGCTGTGAGGCAGTTGCTGATGGTGGAGTAGTTAGTGGGTGTGATGGATTTGGTGGAGATGTAAAGCTGTGTGTCGTTGGCGTAGCAGTGAAAGTGGAGACCGTGGTGGCGTATGATGTTGCCAAGGGGGAGCTAGAGGAAGAGGAGGGGGCCGAGTACCGAACCTTGGGGGACACCTTGAGGGACTGGGTCAGACTTGGATTTATTGATGATGATGATGAACTGTTGGCGGTCGGAGAGGTATGACTTGAACCAGGATAGGGCTCTGCCAGTAATGTGGAGGGAAGACTCAAGAAGGGTGAGGAGGATGGAGTGATTGATGGTGTTAAAGGCTGCACTGTGGTCCAGTAGGATAAGGATGTTGAGTAAGTGGTCATCGGAGGAGAGGAGGAGGTCATTGGTGACTTTGATTAGGGCGGTTTCTGTGCTGTGGTGAGATCGGAATCCGGATTGAAATGGTTCATACAGTTGGTTGGAGTTCAGGTGGGTTTTGAATTGATTGGCAACGGTGTGTTAAAGTAAAAGGGAGATTGAAATTGTTGAGGATGTCAGGATCTAGGCCAGGTCTTTTGAGGATGGGTGTGACTGAGGCGAGTTTTAATATGGTTCTGTAAGTTCTCTAGTGGATAATATGGTACTATACGCTCCATAAGGTATGATGGTGTCTCACCAATTAAGAATTTGTAGGCAGGTGAGGAGAAGGAATTTAAATTAGATTGATTTTACAGGGAGCCAGTGCAGAGAAGCTATTGCAGGATTAATATGATCTTTTTTATTTATTTATTTTTTGTACACGTGCTGTAGCATTCTGGATCAACTCGAGATATTTAAGAGGTTTATTAGAGCAGCCTGACGATAACAAATTGCAGTAATCTAGTCTAGATGTAACAAATGCGTGAACATATTTTTCTGCATTGCTTTGCATGTGCCTGATTTAAAAAAAAATATATATTACGTAGGTGAAAAAATGCAGTCCTTGAGATTTGATATACGTGGGAGTTAAAGGACAAGTCTTGATCAACGATAAATCCAAGATTCTTTACGGTGGTGCTGGATGCCAGGGCAACGCCATCTACAGAAACTATATCATTAGATAATTGATTTATAAGGTGCTCTGGGCCGAGTAAAATTGAACAAAACACCCAACGACCACTTACAGTAATCACATTATAGTGCAACATAACAGTGATTGTAATGAATGATTAAAAAAAGATCATATAACTGGTGATTATAAGACATTTTGATCCTTGCAAAAACTAAATGGCAGTGAGTGACCAGCAGTTATGAATTATTATTGTACTCCACCTTACAAGTCGTTAATAAAAAATGAATTCATAATGTGTTCAAATGTGTGTGAATATTTATGCGTGCTTATAACTATAATTATACAGTGCTATAAAACATCATACACCTGTTTATAATGCAATATAGATATGGACAAAGTGTTACTGCCATATTTTCTCTCCAACTGAATATATTTTTAAAGAAACATTTAATATTTTATTATATATTGGGAAATGTCTGTGTTTTGATGCGTTGTCAGCTTTTGCTCTCTCTCATATTGCGTGCACACTTATTTCCCTTTTTAATTTTTTTTTTATTGCTTACTCTCGTTTGTAATTTTTTAAAAATTTCTCACTACCTGTGTCCAAATTATAGAAATAGAATATAGTTTAAAGTTCCCCACGCCGTGTCTGCACACAACCAGTGTGAGGTTAAAATGATCCAGAAAGCTACTGACTGAACTGGGCTTCAGTGAGCAGAACCAAGCTCTTTGTAGTGGTGCTTTCGAGGAGCCCTTTGATTTCTCAGCCGCGTTTCCACGCTTAATAACACACAGTATTGACAACACGCAGGCAGGCAGATGCAGAGCGCTGTAACAGTATCCATGACTTCACCCACCTGCCCGTCCAGAGGAGAGGCAGGTGACCGTCCATCTGGCTGCAAAGTGGGAAACATCACAGGTCAATCCAAATGATCGCTTGCTCCACATACAGCGTCAGGAATCATTCAAGACAAAGCTCAGTGGTTACTGTCAGCGCCCAAAGCTTTAAAAAAAAATTAATAAATAAATTAAGAACTGGCTACATGACGGCGTAATCCACGTCACGATGCAGACATCCTCCTGATCGGTGCTACGTGCCTGAAAGGGAAACTCAATAGCTTATATAACAAAAGGGATTGTTTTTGTTATAGTGTGTACCGTGTCTCACAATATAATAAATCGCAACCTCTGATAACTGTTGGATTGGGTCAGATGCACTACATGCACATCCATATAACCCCGGACCCCACACCTGGACCTTCTTCCCTACATAAAGGACAGAGTACTTCCTATATTGGCACTGTATTGCGAAGCAATCCAATTTGGACAGGAACTCTTCAGTACTGGGCCGTACAGGAGCAGGTCTAACCCATTGTACTAAAGATGTCTACCTCTACCTTGAAACCTAACCATAGTCCAGTCATAGCGTGGTCTCTAAGCCGTATAAATAATACTAGAAGCTGATCAAATGTCCTAATTTTAATTGGCACTGAAGGGACACAAGGGAATAGATCCAGTGTATAGGCATATATTCATGGTGGCCTCGTCCGTCTGATCCCGGCCTTGCAGCGTCTCTCAGATCTGAGAGGGGCAGGCAGATTATCCACATCATTAATTTCTCCAATTTGCTGGCTGAAATAGCAGGCCGTGCCTCAGCACTGCTGCCCCCTCATAATGGAAACTACCTCTCGCTGACCAACGGCCTAGTTAATTACAATTTCGTCTGGAACCCAGGTGTCAACTCACTGATAAACCTGTTAAATTAACTTCTGTCCAAGCATACCGAGAACGTCTTTTTAAACACAAGCCGAGCAAAAACTCAAAGAGGATACGACGACACACAATTAGGATGCTGTAGTTACACGTTTATTATAGAACTGAAACCGGCTTCAATATCCGTTTCCACACAAGTAGGCTTGTGGAAGATAGACGTTCAAGGAGTCTCATTTATTAAACAGTGTCTCAGAGCCATACTAAAAGTGTACATGCGCACTAAAGCTGGAAATGGTGTTGGCCCCACCCAAAATGGGACTTATAAAACCTTGTGTGCCAGACCTGCAGGCAATGTTCCTTTGATAACTCATTGTCCACCTCAAGGCTCAGCCACCAATAGCGGTGGCCTTGAGTTTTCCAAGCTACGCTAGGTATGGATTCAAGATCTCCAAATCTGAGAGAAATAGAGAATTTAAAAGTGCATCAATAGATTTGTGTGCTCTCAGCGCCAACACTGGTCACTTACCTGTAAACGTGATCTTTGGCTGCAGCAAACAACAACAAAGGTAATGGAAAGACTTTTCCATAACAGTCACATTGCATTGGCTGAAAAGCCAGCAGGAGTTCCAACCAAATCTCCTGAGACGTTTCTTCAATGTCCTGCCTCCAATTTGTAATTGGGTCCTCACTGCATTGAACTTAATGGGCTGTGTTTATTACATTTATTACATGGCTCAAGTATGGTTTGTTTTGGCTTCAGACAGATTTTTTAAATTATGTTTTCGGGTTGTCAATCTGTCTGTATGTACGTTAATCCGGTCCATTCTCTTGAACTAGATGTCTCAGGAACGCTTTAAGGGACTTCCTTCAACTTTGGCACGTCCACTTGGACCACTTGGATGACCAGATTTGAATTGGTAATGGTCAAGGTCACCGTGACCTCACATCCGCCCCATTCTGGTGAACATATCACAGGAACCCCTTGAGTGAATTTCGGAAAATCTGGCACAACCGTCCACTCAAGGTTAAACTTATTAGAATTTGGTCACTGTCAAAGGTCACTGCAACAAAACCCATTTTTGGTTGTAACTCAAGTATTTCTGATCTAATTTATTGTCTAAAAAGATAAAATGATGAAGTGATAACATTTTGGACAGACATGGATGTAAACTGCATGACTTGTTGGTGGAGGTATACAACAGTGAGTCTGTGATTGTAGATTTGATATTTTTTTCTGGCCAAAAATGGCTCTTTTTCTTTTAGTAAAGGTTGCTGACCCAAGCATTGATGATATTCAATGAAATATAGATGTTTTAGTACGATGGGGAGAAATGCTGAAATCTTGTCTCTTAACAAAACAGAGGAATTGTGTGGAAATTACTGTCTTCAGTGTCTTGCCTTTAAACTCATAATTAAGATCTGTGCAATCCATCTGGGATGCAACCTTTTCTGGAATATCAAACCTACATAGTTTTTAAGTATTTTGATGTGCAGTTTGAATTATTTTATCATGTAACGTTAGTTTAAATGTTCTTTAATGTCTGCTGAATATGGATATCATGTGGACAGTTGAACCCTGGTCTCCAGCAGCCATTTGCATTCAAGAGGCTGATTCTCTTCCCAGGTGTACGACTCAAGGCAGGTGTCGTAATTCACTCTTTGTGGCATAATTCACTCTTTGTGGCATTTGTTTGTGCCATGTGCCACTTTGAAGGAAGATTGTAAGATTGTTGGTTTAAAGGTTTTCGAGTGAATGAAGTAAATCACGGCTGCCTTCCTCTTTCTACAAGTATGTGGAAAGCAGCTTGTGTTAAACACTATATATATATAGGAAAACCTACTGAAATAGGAGATGGACTACTTCCCATTGCAAGTGGACTGGTATGCCAATTCGTCTTTTTTCTGGTTTCAGTAAATAGTGAAAATATCACGGTGTCATTGTAACTTGTTTTTGTACACCTATTATTATCAGTCTCTCTTTAAATCTTAGAAACCATAGATAGTGATTGTTTTAACAAAGGAAAAACTAACAAAGACGGTTTTAATTGGTTTTGTTTAGTTTTTGTCAAGTTCGAAGGAAGTGTGTTTTACATTAATCAGCGAGGGAAAATATTAGTTCCTGGCTTTGAGGAGCGCTCATAACTGTTGTTTCTTTTCACATCTAACTCGGTCAATCCAGGATTTATTTCTACCAAACCACATTTAGTGACAGTTGGAAAAGTGGAAAGACTAACAAAGACAGTTTAGATGAGTTTTATTGGGTTTCTGTCAAGTTTGAATGACAGGTGTCTTTCGATGACCAGCGAGGTACAAATGACTGTTATCTGGCTGGCGGCTTTAAGCAGAGCATTTCAATTGTATTTTTTATTTGTTAATACATTATAATTGTCCAAATTCCTGTTGATAATATTATCGTAGATTTCCTTCAACTCTCATCACACCAGAAAAGTAGCGCATGCACCGGGTGTGTCATGTTTCCGTCACTGCCGAGAAGATACCTGTTAATACTGAGTTATTTGTCCCGGCAACGCATGCTGATTGTAACCGTTCCCACTAAAGACAAAAGCCAGATGTCAGCGGGTGTTGGTGGTGTTTTGGTCCAGTGGGAAAAGGGGCTTTAGAAATGTCCCTGCTTCACACTCCTCCTGTCCTTTGATCACTTCCAGGGAATGAATACAGAAACTATTACTATACTATGCTATAATATTAACCAAGCAATTTATCAACCCGCTTCTACAACTCATTCCTAATTCATTAAAAACAATGATTCAAATGAGGATCTATTATATTGTATTATCTCCAGCAGATCATTTATTTTGGGCTTCGGACCTCTTTGTCTGCCACTGTACTTTGTTATATTTGTGCCGTGGTTTAGACGACGGTTAAGTTTGATAATGAATACAAATAAATTGGCACCGTCCACATTATGTGTTCAGACAGGCATCAACTGCACGGCAAATGCGAAACATAATTCCATTTATCACCAGCCACCTGGAGAAAAATCTATTTGTATAACTGATAATCTATATACTTAACATGAATCCGTCCACCACACACACACACACACACACACACACACACACATCTCAGCCCACCTCTGTTTCCGTCCCCGTGTTTCTGTTGATCCACTGGATATCATCTCAAGGTCTGCGAGTGAGGATTATGTGACGGCGGTGAAATGCCAAGGCTAGTGCTGGACGGCCTGCCCCCGTCCGCGCTGCCTCGGAAAAACATATCGATCCTATCTGTGGCTTTGGACCTTGGCTTACCCCCCCCCCCCCCATTCAGATTGGTTTTCTCGTTCATATTTCTTTTTCCACACCATATTGTGGACTCGCACTCTATGCCCACCGATGGAGCTCATATTAGACAGGTTCAATGAACTATGACGAGGCACTACAGGAGGTTACAGGGGTGAAGTAGGGTCAGTTGTGTTTTTCTCACATAGTTATTGGCGTTTCCTCCAACACGTTCTCGTCACATACTAACGTTTGGTCAGGACTCTTGGCGACACCGGGTAGCCGAGCGAGTCAAACTCAAACATCGCGGTAGGGCTTAAAATAAGTACGTAATCTAAGTCAAATGTAACAAGGTAACATAAGTAGTAAAAATAACTTCAAAATAAACTCAAGAAAATGTTGGGACACAAACAGCTGGTAGAAGTCTTTTTGTTTGACCCATCCACCTCCAATTCCTCCCGCACATAGTTGGTTTCTTTGGTCTTTATACTATGCTCACACTCCCAGAGCATTTTTTTATGAAATCAAAAATGGTTTAAATAACCCAATGTCGTCCCATAATTGAAATTGCATTAGTTACCTTTGTTGACCTTTACTGCAGAGAGACTCAAACCTTAATTTGAGGCAAGCTTATTTTTTTTTTTAACAACACGTGTTTTATTTCCGTTGTTCATGTATAATGCAAACTAAAAACATCCTCCATGTTTAACCTTTGTCTCGTTACATTCAGTACAATGTGCTTTTCCACAGCGCTAATTCAATCAGTAGCCAAGAAAAACTCCCCTTACCTCTCACTTACTCTTTTTCACACAAATACTGTAATCATGCGCTTGTTATTTTAATTCCACTCGACGTTTCTACATCTTCAGTTGCAAGAGTCCTCTCGTGTTTCGGGTCTTTCGACATCATACACCTTACAGACCTCTGCTTGTGACTAAAGCTACTTCCCTCATGGTTTTCCTCTTGAGCTATCTCAAGGCTCTCTCTGCCACTTCTATGGTGTTGGCTGTTGTAGGCTCAGTCATTATCAGTTATGCAATTAATGTCATCTGACGGAATATTCCACCGATTTGGATCAGCCTTCACTCTGCTTTTTGATCAGCTTCCACTGCTTGTCATTTCCTACCGGCCCTCAACTAGATTCCATCTTTTGGCGGCTGTGGCTCATGGGTGGAGTGGTCGTCCTGCAACCGCAAGGTAGCCGGTTCGATCCCTGGTCTCCACACAGTTTGCATGTCAAAGTGTCTTTGAGCAAGACACTGAATCTCCACATGCTTCCCGGGCGCTTCACAGCAGCCCACTGCTCCTAAGGGTGGGTTAAATGCAGAGGTCAAATATGACAACGGTAATACATTTAAAGTTTTTGGTTTAAGTCAATCCACTCCGTGTCTTGCAACACCTCCATCGTCATCTTGAATTTGTCTTCCGAGGATCGACTCCTCGGCTGCCAAAGCCATTTTTGAGCCCTTTTCTCCAAGGCCCTTAACTGTCGAGACCCGCACCACGTACACCAGCGGGGGCCACGTGATTCTGGGCCGAGTGCCGTGCTGGTACAGCCATGCTTTAAACCTTTTAGCAATTCGGGAGCAGTCCACTGCTCATCAATGCAGGTGGATCAGTGTTGATGAGGTGTCCCTCAGGGTACTGTCAAACATCATGATGGTAGAATAAAAGGAGAAAGTCCGGACAGCAGAGTTGTGAGTGTGACCGGGATTTACCATGTCAGCTATTATAGTACAATTGCTATCATTTGGATATCGGCTTTAATTTGAGAATTATAGATTCTATTCGTGATGAGTCTCCTGCTTGTGTCGGCTCTGCCCGTCTCTCTGTCCTCCCTGTCTCTCTCCTGCTGTATACCTGGTGTGTGCGGGTCCAGGCAGTAGGAAGTGGGGCAGGTGGTTAGCTAATAGTTGACTGAGGTGTTTCCTGCCGACCCTGCTGTCATTCAAACAAGACCCAACAGGTTGAAGTGTGGGCCGGGCCACTGCAGATGTGTAGCGGCAGGTCAGCTCTCCCACCGAGTCACGGACGATTAGGTTTCTTGGCTTTGAGCTGGGCGCTCGTCCAAAGGTTAGTCCAGCATAGTTGTCTTCTGTGGGCATGAGTTTTAGATTGGTTTGGAAATTCTCCTTGGGTTTTCTCTTCCTGACGGTCTACACATCCATGGTGCTGCTGCTAAATATAACCTTTTGTCCAATGAAGTACAAGTCCTGTGAAATATGAAAAGATCCCCAACAGTTGGGGATTGGGATTCAAGGCTGTCTAAATACTGCTGCATGCATTTGTCTGCAGGATTCCCATCACAAGCTTTCAGCTTCAGTGTGTTGGTCGTCATCACTTCATTTAGCATCTAATTTTCTAAAGATATACAAAGATGGGTTCATGCTCTCCACAAGCTCAGAATGACGTCCCCACATAACTTGCGTGAAGCTTGAAGGCTCTACACGTTGTCGCGTATCCCAGACACCGTTCATCTACTTTGCAGAAACTGAGGTGTGCTGTAGAAGAGAGACTTCTGAAAAAGGCAAGTGTGTGTTCACTGAGTTGAAAAATGTAATCTTCCAAGAGGGCGGCTGTATGTAAGGAAGTATTAGTTAAATAACCTTTTACAGTGTCCAGCCCCATTGAAAGAGCAGGGATTGAAAGAGTTTGGAAAAATCCGTTTTGATTTTTGGTCAAACATTTATGCTCCTATAGTAAATGAGGTTTGTTTGGTACCTAAAATGCACTCTAACTCCTTGGTAAATATCCCCATTTGACTCCAAAGTAGTCCATGTGAAGGATAGTAAAGCCTTGAAAGCTGTAGACACAAGGTGCCACAAAAAGCAAGTATTGGGATGAAGATGTTTCCATGTCTGAACAGTCCTGCAAATTAAGTAACTCTTACACCCTTCTCACGATAAGACTTAGATGGTAACTCAAGAAGCAGAGAGCCTGAAAGCCAACAGCGATATTGCCATGTGCAGATCTCCTGCAAGACTAGGCGAGTATGCTGATTTCGAGCTTGGTTTGGCGTTTTGGGAAAGGGGGTACGCTACACTGACCACTAGTGTAGAGAGGGGGCAGGGGGTGGGGGGGGGCAGAAGCCAGTGAAGGGAGAAGCTACCCTGAAGAGAGGTGAGAACAGGGGGGGGGGGGGGGGGGGGGGGGGGGTGTTACAATTGTTTTGTCGAGAATTCCTCAAGCACAACTACAAAGATGTCGCAGGGGCCAAAAGCGCTTTTGAAAGTCTCCAAAAGAAAATGATTGTTGGATAAACCGTCCCCGATTCGCCACTTTCTCACCACCGCCGGGGGAGGACGACCTTTGACCCCTGGTATCAAAGTACAGGGTGACGCCACAGCAGCCACCCAGCCAGCCAGAGCCGGCCCTCTCTCCGACTGCGCCCCCACCACCGCCGCCACCACCACCACCACCACCACCACCACCCGGCCTCACACACTCCAATTTCACCCCCACTGCTCTGCCCCACTCAACCGCAAGAAAAAGCCCCGAAATTCATGTCTCTCTCTTTGGTCTCTCCCGAGCCGTCCCTGTGGCTCAGGAGTCAAGAATTCAATTAGTTAAAAAAAGAGAAGAAAAGAGCGAGGCTGCAACAATGCAGCGATAAGGGGGCAGAATGTGCGTTCCCACACGCTAAATACAGGGCGCTTTCCCTGGGGCCCACAGAGCCAGAGGACCCGCACCGCAGGAGGCGAGAATAATCACAGCTCCCTCTGAACCCCCTCATTACACACTCACACACGCACACGCACACCTTACATTCCTCACACACACAGATAACTTCATGCGGACACGTATTATAGGCAGACATTCCCTTCGAAAAGAGACACACCTTGCAGACTCCCCACACTTACTGCACACATAAACACACGCTGAGAAGATCCAGCACACAAATTCATACAACACACACACACACACACACACACCTCGACACATAAAGACCTCTCATTACGTGCTGGCCTCATACAGGTGTTCTCAGGTCTCAGGTTTACCAGGGAAGAGTGTTTTCACGCCAGACACACTCACGCCTCGTTTAAGAAACAAAAACAACGGTCCACGTCTGCGACAAAACAACTCATACGTTCAGAATGATGAACGGTGGAGACGCAGTTTTGTCTTGAAGTGTACATGTATAGCATATCATAAAAAAATAAACAAGACAGATTACTCGGCTTGTTAAACTCCTGTAGTGACAAAGTAAAGCCTGCCTTTTGTTTCTGTTCATTTAAAGAACAAGTGTGATTTTCCTTAAAATGCAATGTGTAGTAGAAGTAATCCCTCTCAATCACGATTTATGATCAATGCATCGATATCGGATATCAAAGAGCTGAATCTATTTATTACATTTAAATGTTGTTATAGTGTGTACAACACGTACCGGAATTGTACTCCCTGCTCAAGTTTTGGCAGGTTTATTGCGGCATTGAAAAACAATAACAAATATTGCAAACACACTGCAAAAGTTCTTTGCAGTGTTCCAATCATAAACATATAGAATGATTGATAATGATTGATTTGTTACATGTTGTTTAACAAAGTAATGTTTAAGTCAAGCGTGTTATCTCACACATAAGAGGTTGACCCCGGTCACTTCCACACAGCGAGGCAGCGATACCTACACCTGGTACCTAAAGTCCAGGTGTAGTTATCGGGATAAAAAAACACAAATCTGATCAATTCATCCCGACTTCTGACTCACTGAAAGTGTGTGTAAGCGTCTGTATCTGTGCAGCAGTTTTTTTTTTCTGTTTCGTGGCACATTTCTGGGTCTCAACCGGTCTCCAGATTGTAAGCGGGTTCTCAAGAGAAAGGTTTGAAAATGGCGGACACAATGCTACCCCCCCCCCCCCCCCCCCCCCCCCCCCCCCCCCCCACCCCCCCACCAATAAAATACAGCTTGTTCCAAAACGAGAGTGAATCTGGGGTTGTCTTTCCCCCCCTGCACGGCCAAAGTGACGGCGCACCGGCAGACACGCCCCCTTTGCGCCCGGGGGGGGGGGGGGGGGGGGGGGTCCCTTGCGGCGGGTTCTTTAACATTGCACATCCAACATTTGTTAACTATGCAGAGAACAAGGGAGAACTTTGAAAAGGTTCTCGTGAGGAGCATCGGTTTCCCCCGAGAAGACACAAGTATAAAACGATCCAGATCCAATTATCTTCCTCGGTAAGCGTGACCGGGGAGGAGGGGCCAAAAAAACGTAACCCACAAATTCTACTCATTGTGCCTTTAAAGTTAGTTTAGTTACACTTCTAATATTCTCCAGTAATGCTTATTTAATACATTTAATAGGACTGGTCGATCTGTAACTGTCAATCATTGTTATTATTTACTATTGATGAGGGCTTTTTTGGGATGTTTTGTCCCCAGGACTGGGTGAAATGGTAAAAAAGAATATCTATTATAATATTAAACAATTAAATCAATCAGTTCATTGAGATAAATTAATAATCAGTTAATCATTTCAGTCATTCACATTTTATTACTGAATCAAAAATTGTTGAGTGATCTTAGAAAATAAACTGAACCTTTAAAGACACTTTGGACTAAATCATTAGCTACAGCTCTAAGCACAATATTAACAAGAATACTTTTCCAAACTTAATATCTATAAAAAGTATGCAAAATCATGTAAAATAACCACATTTATTATCAATGCAACCAACTGCTCCGCTGTCATTATTACATGCATGTAAAGCAGTATTTATTAATACAATAACTACAACACAGTGGAGGCAGCTGTATTAACAGATAAATAATGAAAGTATAATAATTCAAATGTCTTTTTTAGAAACAGTTATAGTTGTTAACGAATG